>NC_138982.1:43832309-43854231 GCF_964341445.2 Mesoplodon mirus | reverse complement strand
AGTAGGTCTGTGTCTTTATCCCTGTTTTACCCCTAGGTTCTTCATGACATTTTTTCCTTAAATTCCATATATATGTGTTAGCATATAGTATTTGTCTTTCTCTTTCTGACTTACTTCACTCTGTATGACAGACTCTAGGTCTATCCACCTCATTACAAATAGCTCAATTTTGTTTCTTTTCATGGCCGAGTAATATTCCATTATATATATGTGCCACATCTTCTTTATCCATTCATCCAATGATGGACACTTAGGATGTTTCCATCTCCAGGCTATTGTGAATAGAGCTGCAATAAACAATTTGGTACATGTCTCTTTTTGAATCATGGTTTTCTCAGGGTATATGCCTAGTAGTGGGATTGCTGGGTCATATGGTAGTTCTATTTGTAGTTTTTTAAGGAACCTCCATACTGTTCTCCATAGTGACTGTACCAATTCACATTCCCACCAGCAGTGCAAGAGTGTTCCCTTTTTTCCACACCCTCTGCAGCATTTATTGTTTCTAGACTTTTTGATGATGGCCATTCTGACTGGTGTAAGATGATATCTCATTGTAGTTTTGATTTGCATTTCTCTAATGATTAATGATGTTGAGCATTCTTTCATGTGTTTGTTGGCACTCTGTAATCTTCTTTGGAGAAATGTCTATTTAGGTCTTGTGCCCATTTTTGGATTGGGTTTTTTTGCTATTGAGCTGCATGAGCTGCTTATACATTTTGGAGATTAATCCTTTGTCAGTTGCTTCATTTGCCAATATTTTCTCACATTCTGAGGGTTGTCTTTTGGTCTTGTGTATGGTTTCCTTTGCTGTGCAAAAGCTTTGAAGTTTCATTAGGTCCCATTTGTTTATTTTTATTTCCATTCCTCTAGGAGGTGGGTCCAAAAGGATCTTGCTGTGATTTATGTCACAGAGTGTTCTGCCTATATTTTCCTTTAAGAGTTTGATAGTTTCTGGCCTTACATTTAGGTCTTTAATCCATTTTGAGCTTTTCTTTGTGTATGGTGTTAGGGAGTGATCTAATCTCATACTTTTACATGTCCCTGTCCAGTTTTCCCGGCACCACTTATTGAAGAGGCTGTCCTTTCTCCACTGTACATTCCTGCCTCCTTTATCAAAGATAAGGTGACCATATGTGCGTGGGTTTCTCTCTGGGCTTTCTATCTTGTTCCATTGATCTATCTTTCTGTTTTTGTGCCAGTACCACACTGTCTTGATTACTGTAGTTTTGTAGTATAGTCTGAAGTCAGGGAGCCTGATTCCTCCCGCTCCGTTTTTCGTTCTCGAGATTGCTTTGGCTATTCGGGGTCTGTTGTTTTTCCAAACCAATTTTGAAATTTTTTGTTCTAGTTCTGTGAAAAATGCCATTGGTAGTTTGATAGGGATTGCATTGAATCTGTAGATTGCTTTGGGTAGTAGAGTCATTTTCACAATGTTGATTCTTCCAATCCAAGAACATGGTACATCTCTCCATCTATTTGTATCATCTTTAATTTCTTTCATCAGTGTCTTATAATTTTCTGCATACAGGTCTTTTGTCTCCTTAGGTAGGTTTATTCCTAGATATTTTATTCTTTTTGTTGCTGTGGTAAATGGGAGTGTTTCCTTGATTTCACTTTCAGATTTTTCATCATTAGTGTACAGGAATGCCAGAGATTACTGTGCATTAATTTTGTATGCTGCTACTTTACCAGATTCATTGATGAGCTCTAGTAGTTTTCTGGTAGCATCTTTAGGATGCTCTATGTATAGTATCATGTCATCTGCAAACAGTGACAGCTTTACTTCTTCTTTTCCTATTTGGATTCCTTTTATTTCCTTTTCTTCTCGGATGGCTGTGGCTAAAACTTCCAAAACTATGTTGAATAAGAGTGGTGAGAGTGTGCAACCTTGTCTTGTTCCTGATCTTAGTGGAAATGGTTTCAGTTTTTCACCATTGAGGACGATGTTGGCTGTGGGTTTGTCATATATGGTCTTTATTATGTTGAGGAAAGTTCCCTCTATGCCTACTTTCTGCAGGGTTTTTATCATAAATGGGTGTTGAATTTTGTCAAAAGCTTTCTCTGCATCTATTGAGATGATCATATGGTTTTTCTCCTTCAATTTGTTAATATGGTGTATCACGTTGATTGATTTGCATATATTGAAGAATCCTTGCATTCCTGGAATAAACCCCACTTGATCATGGTGTATGATCCTTTTAATGTGCTGTTGGATTCTGTTTGCTAGTATTTTGTTGAGGATTTTTGCATCTATGTTCATCAGTGATATTGGCCTGTAGTTTTCTTTCTTTGTGACATCCTTGTCTGGTTTTTTTTTTTTTTTTAAATTTTATTTTATTTTATTTTTTTGCTTTATAACAAATTTAATCAGTTATACATATACATATGTTTCCATATCCCCTCCCTTTTGCGTCTCCCTCCCACCCTCCCTATCCCACCCCTCCAGGCGGTCACAAAGTACCAAGCTGATCTCCCTGTGCTATGCGGCTGCTTCCCACTAGCTATTTACCTCACGTTTGGTAGTGTATATATGTCCATGCCGCTCTTTCACTTTGTCACAGCTTACCCTTCCCCCTCCCCATATCCTCAAGTCCATTCTCTAGTAGGTCTGTGTCTTTATTCCTGTCTTACCCCTATGTTCTTCATGACATTTTTTTTTCTTAAATTCCATATATATGTGTTAGCATACAGTATTTGTCTTTCTCTTTCTGACTTACTTCACTCTGTATGACAGACTCTAGGTCTATCCACCTCATTACAAATAGCTCAATTTCATTTCTTTTTATGGCTGAGTAATATTCCATTGTATATATGTGCCACATCTTCTTTATCCATTCATCCGATGATGGACACTTAGGTTGTTTCCATCTCCGGGCTATTGTAAATAGGGCTGCTATGAACATTTTGGTACATGTCTCTTTTTGAATTATGGTTTTCTCAGGGTATATGCCCAGTAGTGGGATTGCTGGGTCATATGGTAGTTCTATTTGTAGTTTTTTAAGGAACCTCCATACTGTTCTCCATAGCGGCTGTACCAATTCACATTCCCACCAGCAGTGCAAGAGTGTTCCCTTTTTTCCACACCCTCTCCAGCATTTATTGTTTCTAGATTTTTTGATGATGGCCATTCTGACTGGTGTGAGATGATATCTCATTGTAGTTTTGATTTGCATTTCTCTAATGAGTAAAGATGTTGAGCATCCTTTCATGTGTTTGTTGGCAGTCTGTATATCTTCTGTGGAGAAATGTCTATTTAGGTCTTCTGCCCATTTTTGGATTGGGTTGTTTGTTTTTTTGTTATTGAGCTGCATGAGCTGCTTATAAATTTTGGAGATTAATCCTTTGTCAGTTGCTTCATTTGCAAATATTTTCTCCCATTCTGAGGGTTGTCTTTTGGTCTTGTTTATGGTTTCCTTTGCTGTGCAAAAGCTTTTAAGTTTCATTAGGTCCCATGTGTTTATTCTTGTCTTTATTTCCATTTCTCTAGGAGGTGGGTCAAAAAGGATCTTGCTGTGATTTATGTCATAGAGTGTTCTGCCTATGTTTTCCTCTAAGAGTTTGATAGTGTCTGGCCTTACATTTAGGTCTTTAATCCGTTTTGAGCTTTTCTTTGTGTATGGTGTTAGGGAGTGATCTAATCTCATACTTTTACATGTCCCTATCCAGTTTTCCCAGCACCACTTATTGAAGAGACTGTCCTTTCTCCACTGTACATTCCTGCCTCCTTTATCAAAGATAAGGTGACCATATGTCCGTGGGTTTAACTCTGGGCTTTCTATCCTGTTCCATTGATCTATCTTTCTGTTTTTGTGCCAGTACCATACTGTCTTGATTACTGTAGCTTTGTAGTATAGTCTGAAGTCAGGGAGCCTGATTCCTCCAGCTCCATTTTTCGTTCTCAAGATTGCTTTGGCTATTCGGGGTCTTTTGTGTTTCCATACAAATTGTGAAATTTTTTGTTCTAGTTCTGTGAAAAATGCCAGTGGTAGTTTGATAGGGATTGCATTGAACCTGTAGATTGCTTTGGGTAGTAGAGTCATTTTCACAATGTTGATTCTTCCAATCCAAGAACATGGTACATCTCTCCATCTATTTTTATCATCTTTAATTTCTTTCATCAGTGTCTTATAATTTTCTGCATACAGGTCTTTTGTCTCCTTAGGTAGGTTTATTCCTAGATATTTTATTCTTTTTGTTGCAATGGTAAATGGGAGTGTTTCCTTGATTTCTCTTTCAGATTTTTCATCATCAGTATATAGGAATGCCAGAGATTTCTGTGCATTAATTTTGTATCCTGCAACTTTACCAAATTCATTGATTAACTCTAGTAGTTTTCTGGTAGCATCTTTAGGATTCTCTATGTATAGTATCATGTCATCTGCAAACAGTGACAGCTTTACTTCTTCTTTTCCAATTTGGATTCCTTTTATTTCCTTTTCTTCTCTGATGGCTGTGGCTAAAACTTCCAAAACTAGGTTGAATAAGAGTGGTGAAAGTGGGCAACCTTGTCTAGTTCCTGATCTTAGTGGAAATGGTTTCAGTTTTTCACCATTGAGGACGATGCTGGCTGTGGGTTTGTCATATATGGCCTTTATTATGTTGAGGAAAGTTCCCTCTATGCCTACTTTCTGCAGGGTTTTTATCATAAATGGGTGTTGAATTTTGTCGAAAGCTTTCTCTGCATCTATTGAGATGATCATATGGTTTTTCTCCTTCAGTTTGTTAATATGGTGTATCACGTTGATTGATTTGCGTATATTGAAGAATCCTTGCATTCCTGGAATAAACCCCACTTGATCATGGTGTATGATCCTTTTAATGTGCTGTTGGATTCTGTTTGCTAGGATTTTGTTGAGGATTTTTGCATCTATGTTCATCAGTGATATTGGCCTGTAGTTTTCTTTCTTTGTGACATCCTTGCCTGGTTTTGGTATCAAGGTGATGGTGGCCTCGTAGAATGAGTTTGGGAGTGTTCCTCCCTCTGCTATATTTTGGAAGAGTTTCAGAAGGACAGGTGTTAGCTCTTCTCTAAATGCTTGATAGAATTCGCCTGTGAAGCCATCTGGTCCTGGGCTTTTGTTTGTTGGAAGATTCTTTATCACAGTTTCAATTTCAGTGCTTGTGATTGGTCTGTTCATATTTTCTATTTCTTCCTGATTCAGTCTCGGCAGGTTGTGCATTTCTAAGAATTTGTCAATTTCTTCCAGGTTGTCCATTTTATTGGCATAGAGTTGCTTATAGTAATCTCTCATGATCTTTTTTATTTCTGTAGTGTCAGTTGTTACTTCTCCTTTTTCATTTCTAATTCTATTGATTTGAGTCTTCTCCCTTTTTTTCTTGATGAGTCTGGCTAATGGTTTATCAATTTTGTTTATCTTCTCAAAGAACCAGCTTTTAGTTTTATTGATCTTTGCTAACGTTTCCTTCATTTCTTTTTCATTTATTTCTGATCTGATTTTTATGATTTCTTTCCTTCTGCTAACTTTGGGATGTTTTTGTTCTTCTTTCTCTAATTGCTTTAGGTGCAAGGTTAGGTTGTTTATTCGAGATGTTTCCTGTTTCTTAAGGTGGGATTGTATTGCTATAAACTTCCCTCTTAGCACTGCTTTTGCTGCATCCCATAGGTTTTGGGTCGTCGTGTCTCCATTGTCATTTGTTTCTAGGTATTTTTTAATTTCCTCTTTGATTTCTTCAGTGATCACTTCGTTATTAAGTAGTGTATTGTTTAGCCTCCATGTGTTTGTATTTTTTACAGCTCTTTTCCTGTAATTGATATCTAGTCTCATAGCATTGTGGTCGGAAAAGATACTTGATACAATTTCAATTTTCTTAAATTTACCAAGGCTTGATTTGTGACCCAAGATATGATCTATCCTGGAGAATGTTCCATGAGCACTTGAGAAAAATGTGTATTCTGTTGTTTTTGGATGGAATGTCCTATAAATATCAATTAAGTCCATCTTGTTTAATGTATCATTTAAAGCTTGTGTTTCCTTATTTATTTTCATTTTGGATGATCTGTCCATTGGTGAAAGTGGGGTGTTAAAGTCCCCTACTATGAGTGTGTTACTGTCGATTTCTCCTTTTATGGCTGTTAGTATTTGCCTTATGTATTGAGGTGCTCCTATGTTGGGTGCATAAATATTTACAATTGTTATATCTTCTTCTTGGATCGATCCCTTGATCATTATGTAGTGTCCTTCTTTGTCTCTTCTAGTAGTCCTTATTTTAAAGTCTATTTTGTCTGATATGAGAATTGCTACTCCAGCTTTCTTTTGGTTTCCATTTGCATGGAATATCTTTTTCCATCCCCTTACTTTCAGTCTGTATGTGTCTCTAGGTCTGAAGTGGGTCTCTTGTAGACAGCATATAGATGGGTCTTGTTTTTGTATCCATTCAGCCACTCTGTGTCTTTTGGTGGGAGCATTTAGTCCATTTACATTTAAGGTAATTATCGATATGTATGTTCCTATTCCCATTTTCTTAATTGTTTTGGGTTCATTATTGTAGGTCTTTTCCTTCTGTTGTGTTTCTTGCCTAGAGAAGTTCCTTTAGCATTTGTTGTAAAGCTGGTTTGGTGGTGCTGAACTCTCTCAGCTTTTGCTTGTCTGTAAACGTTTTAATTTCTCCATCAAATCTGAATGAGATCCTTGCTGGGTAGAGTAATCTTGGTTGCAGGTTTTTCTCCTTCATCACTTTAAGTATGTCCTGCCACTCCCTTCTGGCTTGTAGAGTTTCTGCTGAGAGATCAGCTGTTATCCTGATGGGGATTCCCTTGTGTGTTATTTGTTGTTTTTGCCTTGCTGCTTTTAATATGATTTCTTTGTGTTTAATTTTTGACAGTTTGATTAATATGTGTCTTGGCGTATTTCTCCTTGGATTTCTTCTGTATGGGACTCTCTGTGCCTCCTGGACTTGATTAACTATTTCCTTTCCCATATTAGGGAAGTTTTCAACTATAATCTCTTCAAATATTTTCTCAGTCCCTTTCTTTTTCTCTTCTTCTTCTGGAACCCCTATAATTCGAATGTTGGTGCGTTTAATGTTGTCCCAGAGGTCTCTGAGACTGTCCTCTGTTCTTTTCATTCTTTTTTCTTTATTTTGCTCTGCAGCAGTTATTTCCACTATTTTATCTTCCACCTCACTTATCCGTTCTTCTGCCTCAGTTATTCTGCTATTGATCCCATCTAGAGTATTTTTTATTTCATGTATTGTGTTTTTAATCGATGCTTGATTCATCTTTAGTTCTTCTAGGTCCTTGTTAACTGTTTCTTGCATTTTGTCTATTCTATTTCCGAGATTTTGTATCTGGGAAATAGAATCTTGGATCATCTTTACCATCATTATTCTGAATTCTTTTTCAGGTAGAGTGCCTATTACCTCTTCATTTGTTAGGTCTGGTGGGTTTTTATCTTGCTCCTTCTCCTGCTGTTTTTCTGTCTTCTCATTTTGCTTATGTTACTGTGTTTGGGGTCTCCTTTTTGCAGGCTGCAGGTTCGTAGTTCCTGTTGTTTTTGGTGTCTGTCCCCAGTGGCTAAGGTTGGTTTAGTGGGTTGTGTAGGCTTCCTGGTGGAGGGGACTAGTGCCTGTGTTCTGGTGGATGAGGCTGGATCTTGTCTTTCTGGTGGGCAGGTCCACGTCTGGTGGTGTGTTTTGGGGTGTCTGTGGACTTTTTATGATTTTAGGCCACCTCTCTGCTAATGGGTGGCGTTGTGTTCCTGTCTTGCTAGTTGTTTGGCTTAGGGTGTCCAGCACTGTAGCCTGCTGGTCGTTGAGTGAAGCTGGGTGCTGGTGTTAAGATGGAGATCTCTGGAAGATTTTCGCCGTTTGATATTATGTGGAGCTGGGAGGTCTCTTGTGGACCAGTGTCCTGAAGTTGGCTCTCCCACCTCAGAGGCACAGCACTGACTCCGGGCTCCTCAATTTGGGATGATGTGTTGTCTATTCATGTATTCCACAGATGCAGGGTACATCAAGTTGATTGTGGAGCTTTAATCCGCTGCTTCTGAGGCTGCTGGGAGAGGTTTCCCTTTCTCTTCTTTGTTCTCACAGCTCCTAGGTCTCAGCTTTGGATTTGGCCCCGCCTCTGCGTGTAGGTCGCCGGAGGGCGTCTGTTCTTCGCTCAGATAGGACAGGGTTAAAGGAGCAGCCTCTTCGGGGACTCTGGCTCACTCAGGCCAGGAGGGAGGGAGGGGCACGGAGTGCGGGGCGAGCCTGCAGCGGCAGAGGTCGGCGTGACGTTGCACCAGCCCGAGGCGCGCCGTGCGTTCTCCCAGGGAAGCCGCCCCTGGATCCCGGGACCCCGGCAGTGGCGGGCTGCACAGGCTCCCGGAAGGGCGGTGTGGGCAGTGACCTGCGCCCGCACACAGGCCTCCCGGCGGCGGCAGCAGCAGCCCCAGCGTCCCACGCCCGTCACTGGGCTCCGCGCCCTCAGCCGCGACCCGCGCCCGTCCGTGGAGCCCCTCCAAGCAGCGCTCCCAATCCCCTCTCCTCGCGCACCAGGAAACCAAGAGGGAAGAAAAAGTCTCCCGCCTCCCCGGCAGCCCCAGAGTCCCCCCGGACTCCCTCCCGGCCAGCTGTGGCACACCAGCCCCCTTCAGGCTGAGCTCTCGCCACCAGCCCCAGTCCTCTCCCTGCGCTCCGACCGAAGCCCGAGCCCCAGCCTCCAGCACTGCGCGCCCCGGCGGGCGAGCAGACAAGCCCCTCGGGCTGGTGAGCGCCGCCCGGCACCGATCCTCTGTGCGGGAATCTCTCCGCTTTGCCCTACCCAGGTATGTGGGGAGTTTCTTGCCTTTTGGGAGGTCTGGGGTCTTCTGCCAGCGTTCAGTAGGTGTTCTGTAGGAGTTGTTCCACGTGTAGCTGTATTTCTGGTGTATCCGTGGGGAGTAAGGTGATCTCCGCGTCTTACTCTTCCGCCATCTTACCCGGAAGTCTGATTTGTGCTTTTTAAAAGACTACTTTGACTGCGGAGTGTCCTTCTCCGGAGGGATCGAATCAGCGCATGTCCCCGGCGCCGGCTGCCCGGGGGCCGCAGTGTCGCCGCGCCGCGTCTGTGTGTGGTCAGCTCGGCCGGCCCCCACCCCACCCGCCAGCTGCAGCACCTGCTCCCCCCTTGTCTGGTTTTGGTATCTGGGTGATGGTGGCCTCATAGAATGAGTTTGGGAGTGTTCCTCCCTCTGCTATATTTTGGAAGAGTTTGAGAAGGGTTGGTGTTAGCTCTTCTCTAAATGTTTGATAGAATTCGCCTGTGAAGCCATCTGGTCCTGGACTTTTGTTTGTTGGAAGATTTTTAATCACAGTTCCAATTTCAGTGCTTGTGATTGGTCTGTTCATATTTTCTATTTCTTCCTGGTTCAGTCTTGGGAGGTTGTACATTTCTAAGAATTTGTTCATTTCTTCCAGGTTGTCCATTTTATTGGCATAGAGTTGCTTGTATTAATCTCTCATGATCTTTTGTATTTCTGCAGTGTCAATTGTTACTTCCCCTTTTTCATTTCTAATTCTATTGATTTGATTATTCTCCCTTTTTTTCTTTTTTTTTTTTTAAATATTTAAAATATTTATTATATAAAATTACTTTTATAGTTAGAAAACATGAAGAAATAATGACTTGGTAGGCTTTCTTCTCTGTGTTGGTCTGGAAACTGCTGGCAGAGGTACTTGGGGAATGCCCACTGTCAGACTGAAATATAAAGTAACAGTACTAAACACTGTTTTTCCTTTATAGTCCCCTCATGTCAAGAGAGTTGAACTCAGAAGGCCCCTTTTTTTCTTCCTTCCTTTTTTCCTTCTTTCTTTTCTTTAAAAGGTGTCTTTACTCAAAGTTCCTATAGGTGTTGGGTGTGGCTATTTCTGCCAAGTTACATTCCAAATGGTTGAGATGGGGTCTGGACTATAAATAGCATCCTTAAATGATGTTCAAAAAAGAAAACATATGTATACATACTCATATATTCTAAACCATATGTAGCCAACATTGGTTGCTAACACAACAGCCATCTCCCTTTCCTTTTCTTTATCATAGCAGGGCCCCTATTTCACTCCAGAGGTGATTCCTCTCCCATGTGACTCAAGGATAAATCTTGATTGGTGTAAGCCAATCGTGAAACACAATTTCTCTTGCCAGTGATTGTTTTAAACATGGGCATGTGATCTAGTCCTGGACAACATATAATAATGGGCAAATATCTACTGGGAAATGTTGGGAAGCATTCCCTTCACTCTTTTTTTTTTTTTTTTTAATTTTTTGCCTTATAACAAATTGAATCAGTTATACATATACATATGTTTCCATATCCCCTCCCTTTTGCGTCTCCCTCCCAGCCTCCCTATCCCACCCCTCCAGGCGGTCACAAGGCACCGAGCTGATCTCCCTGTGCTATGCGGCTGCTTCCCACTAGCTATCTACCTTACGTTTGGTAGTGTATATATGTCCATGCCGCTCTTTCACTTTGTCACAGCTTACCCTTCCCCCTCCCCATATCCTCAAGTCCATTCTCTAGTAGGTCTGTGTCTTTATTCCTGTCTTACCCCTAGGTTCTTCATGACATTTTTTTTTCTTAAATTCCATATATATGTGTTAGCATACCGTATTTGTCTTTCTCTTTCTGACTTACTTCACTCTGTATGACAGACTCTAGGTCTATCCACCTCATTACAAATAGCTCAATTTCATTTCTTTTTATGGCTGAGTAATATTCCATTGTATATATGTGCCACATCTTCTTTATCCATTCATCCGATGATGGACACTTAGGTTGTTTCCATCTCCGGGCTATTGTAAATAGGGCTGCTATGAACATTTTGGTACATGTCTCTTTTTGAATTATGGTTTTCTCAGGGTATATGCCCAGTAGTGGGATTGCTGGGTCATATGGTAGTTCTATTTGTAGTTTTTTAAGGAACCTCCATACTGTTCTCCATAGCGGCTGTACCAATTCACATTCCCACCAGCAGTGCAAGAGTGTTCCCTTTTTTCCACACCCTCTCCAGCATTTATTGTTTCTAGATTTTTTGATGATGGCCATTCTGACTGGTGTGAGATGATATCTCATTGTAGTTTTGATTTGCATTTCTCTAATGAGTAAAGATGTTGAGCATCCTTTCATGTGTTTGTTGGCAGTCTGTATATCTTCTGTGGAGAAATGTCTATTTAGGTCTTCTGCCCATTTTTGGATTGCGTTGTTTGTTTTTTTGTTATTGAGCTGCATGAGCTGCTTATAAATTTTGGAGATTAATCCTTTGTCAGTTGCTTCATTTGCAAATATTTTCTCCCATTCTGAGGGTTGTCTTTTGGTCTTGTTTATGGTTTCCTTTGCTGTGCAAAAGCTTTTAAGTTTCATTAGGTCCCATGTGTTTATTTTTGTCTTTATTTCCATTTCTCTAGGAGGTGGGTCAAAAAGGATCTTGCTGTGATTTATGTCATAGAGTGTTCTGCCTATGTTTTCCTCTAAGAGTTTGATAGTGTCTGGCCTTACATTTAGGTCTTTAATCCGTTTTGAGCTTTTCTTTGTGTATGGTGTTAGGGAGTGATCTAATCTCATACTTTTACATGTCCCTATCCAGTTTTCCCAGCACCACTTATTGAAGAGACTGTCCTTTCTCCACTGTACATTCCTGCCTCCTTTATCAAAGATAAGGTGACCATATGTCCGTGGGTTTAACTCTGGGCTTTCTATCCTGTTCCATTGATCTATCTTTCTGTTTTTGTGCCAGTACCATACTGTCTTGATTACTGTAGCTTTGTAGTATAGTCTGAAGTCAGGGAGCCTGATTCCTCCAGCTCCATTTTTCGTTCTCAAGATTGCTTTGGCTATTCGGGGTCTTTTGTGTTTCCATACAAATTGTGAAATTTTTTGTTCTAGTTCTGTGAAAAATGCCAGTGGTAGTTTGATAGGGATTGCATTGAACCTGTAGATTGCTTTGGGTAGTAGAGTCATTTTCACAATGTTGATTCTTCCAATCCAAGAACATGGTACATCTCTCCATCTATTTTTATCATCTTTAATTTCTTTCATCAGTGTCTTATAATTTTCTGCATACAGGTCTTTTGTCTCCTTAGGTAGGTTTATTCCTAGATATTTTATTCTTTTTGTTGCAATGGTAAATGGGAGTGTTTCCTTGATTTCTCTTTCAGATTTTTCATCATCAGTATATAGGAATGCCAGAGATTTCTGTGCATTAATTTTGTATCCTGCAACTTTACCAAATTCATTGATTAACTCTAGTAGTTTTCTGGTAGCATCTTTAGGATTCTCTATGTATAGTATCATGTCATCTGCAAACAGTGACAGCTTTACTTCTTCTTTTCCAATTTGGATTCCTTTTATTTCCTTTTCTTCTCTGATGGCTGTGGCTAAAACTTCCAAAACTAGGTTGAATAAGAGTGGTGAAAGTGGGCAACCTTGTCTAGTTCCTGATCTTAGTGGAAATGGTTTCAGTTTTTCACCATTGAGGACGATGCTGGCTGTGGGTTTGTCATATATGGCCTTTATTATGTTGAGGAAAGTTCCCTCTATGCCTACTTTCTGCAGGGTTTTTATCATAAATGGGTGTTGAATTTTGTCGAAAGCTTTCTCTGCATCTATTGAGATGATCATATGGTTTTTCTCCTTCAGTTTGTTAATATGGTGTATCACGTTGATTGATTTGCGTATATTGAAGAATCCTTGCATTCCTGGAATAAACCCCACTTGATCATGGTGTATGATCCTTTTAATGTGCTGTTGGATTCTGTTTGCTAGGATTTTGTTGAGGATTTTTGCATCTATGTTCATCAGTGATATTGGCCTGTAGTTTTCTTTCTTTGTGACATCCTTGCCTGGTTTTGGTATCAAGGTGATGGTGGCCTCGTAGAATGAGTTTGGGAGTGTTCCTCCCTCTGCTATATTTTGGAAGAGTTTCAGAAGGACAGGTGTTAGCTCTTCTCTAAATGCTTGATAGAATTCGCCTGTGAAGCCATCTGGTCCTGGGCTTTTGTTTGTTGGAAGATTCTTTATCACAGTTTCAATTTCAGTGCTTGTGATTGGTCTGTTCATATTTTCTATTTCTTCCTGATTCAGTCTCGGCAGGTTGTGCATTTCTAAGAATTTGTCAATTTCTTCCAGGTTGTCCATTTTATTGGCATAGAGTTGCTTATAGTAATCTCTCATGATCTTTTTTATTTCTGTAGTGTCAGTTGTTACTTCTCCTTTTTCATTTCTAATTCTATTGATTTGAGTCTTCTCCCTTTTTTTCTTGATGAGTCTGGCTAATGGTTTATCAATTTTGTTTATCTTCTCAAAGAACCAGCTTTTAGTTTTATTGATCTTTGCTAACGTTTCCTTCATTTCTTTTTCATTTATTTCTGATCTGATTTTTATGATTTCTTTCCTTCTGCTAACTTTGGGATGTTTTTGTTCTTCTTTCTCTAATTGCTTTAGGTGCAAGGTTAGGTTGTTTATTCGAGATGTTTCCTGTTTCTTAAGGTGGGATTGTATTGCTATAAACTTCCCTCTTAGCACTGCTTTTGCTGCATCCCATAGGTTTTGGGTCGTCGTGTCTCCATTGTCATTTGTTTCTAGGTATTTTTTAATTTCCTCTTTGATTTCTTCAGTGATCACTTCGTTATTAAGTAGTGTATTGTTTAGCCTCCATGTGTTTGTATTTTTTACAGCTCTTTTCCTGTAATTGATATCTAGTCTCATAGCATTGTGGTCGGAAAAGATACTTGATACAATTTCAATTTTCTTAAATTTACCAAGGCTTGATTTGTGACCCAAGATATGATCTATCCTGGAGAATGTTCCATGAGCACTTGAGAAAAATGTGTATTCTGTTGTTTTTGGATGGAATGTCCTATAAATATCAATTAAGTCCATCTTGTTTAATGTATCATTTAAAGCTTGTGTTTCCTTATTTATTTTCATTTTGGATGATCTGTCCATTGGTGAAAGTGGGGTGTTAAAGTCCCCTACTATGAGTGTGTTACTGTCGATTTCTCCTTTTATGGCTGTTAGTATTTGCCTTATGTATTGAGGTGCTCCTATGTTGGGTGCATAAATATTTACAATTGTTATATCTTCTTCTTGGATCGATCCCTTGATCATTATGTAGTGTCCTTCTTTGTCTCTTCTAGTAGTCCTTATTTTAAAGTCTATTTTGTCTGATATGAGAATTGCTACTCCAGCTTTCTTTTGGTTTCCATTTGCATGGAATATCTTTTTCCATCCCCTTACTTTCAGTCTGTATGTGTCTCTAGGTCTGAAGTGGGTCTCTTGTAGACAGCATATAGATGGGTCTTGTTTTTGTATCCATTCAGCCACTCTGTGTCTTTTGGTGGGAGCATTTAGTCCATTTACATTTAAGGTAATTATCGATATGTATGTTCCTATTCCCATTTTCTTAATTGTTTTGGGTTCATTATTGTAGGTCTTTTCCTTCTGTTGTGTTTCTTGCCTAGAGAAGTTCCTTTAGCATTTGTTGTAAAGCTGGTTTGGTGGTGCTGAACTCTCTCAGCTTTTGCTTGTCTGTAAACGTTTTAATTTCTCCATCAAATCTGAATGAGATCCTTGCTGGGTAGAGTAATCTTGGTTGCAGGTTTTTCTCCTTCATCACTTTAAGTATGTCCTGCCACTCCCTTCTGGCTTGTAGAGTTTCTGCTGAGAGATCAGCTGTTATCCTGATGGGGATTCCCTTGTGTGTTATTTGTTGTTTTTGCCTTGCTGCTTTTAATATGATTTCTTTGTGTTTAATTTTTGACAGTTTGATTAATATGTGTCTTGGCGTATTTCTCCTTGGATTTCTTCTGTATGGGACTCTCTGTGCCTCCTGGACTTGATTAACTATTTCCTTTCCCATATTAGGGAAGTTTTCAACTATAATCTCTTCAAATATTTTCTCAGTCCCTTTCTTTTTCTCTTCTTCTTCTGGAACCCCTATAATTCGAATGTTGGTGCGTTTAATGTTGTCCCAGAGGTCTCTGAGACTGTCCTCTGTTCTTTTCATTCTTTTTTCTTTATTTTGCTCTGCAGCAGTTATTTCCACTATTTTATCTTCCACCTCACTTATCCGTTCTTCTGCCTCAGTTATTCTGCTATTGATCCCATCTAGAGTATTTTTTATTTCATGTATTGTGTTTTTAATCGATGCTTGATTCATCTTTAGTTCTTCTAGGTCCTTGTTAACTGTTTCTTGCATTTTGTCTATTCTATTTCCGAGATTTTGTATCTGGGAAATAGAATCTTGGATCATCTTTACCATCATTATTCTGAATTCTTTTTCAGGTAGAGTGCCTATTACCTCTTCATTTGTTAGGTCTGGTGGGTTTTTATCTTGCTCCTTCTCCTGCTGTTTTTCTGTCTTCTCATTTTGCTTATGTTACTGTGTTTGGGGTCTCCTTTTTGCAGGCTGCAGGTTCGTAGTTCCTGTTGTTTTTGGTGTCTGTCCCCAGTGGCTAAGGTTGGTTTAGTGGGTTGTGTAGGCTTCCTGGTGGAGGGGACTAGTGCCTGTGTTCTGGTGGATGAGGCTGGATCTTGTCTTTCTGGTGGGCAGGTCCACGTCTGGTGGTGTGTTTTGGGGTGTCTGTGGACTTTTTATGATTTTAGGCCACCTCTCTGCTAATGGGTGGCGTTGTGTTCCTGTCTTGCTAGTTGTTTGGCTTAGGGTGTCCAGCACTGTAGCCTGCTGGTCGTTGAGTGAAGCTGGGTGCTGGTGTTAAGATGGAGATCTCTGGAAGATTTTCGCCGTTTGATATTATGTGGAGCTGGGAGGTCTCTTGTGGACCAGTGTCCTGAAGTTGGCTCTCCCACCTCAGAGGCACAGCACTGACTCCGGGCTCCTCAATTTGGGATGATGTGTTGTCTATTCATGTATTCCACAGATGCAGGGTACATCAAGTTGATTGTGGAGCTTTAATCCGCTGCTTCTGAGGCTGCTGGGAGAGGTTTCCCTTTCTCTTCTTTGTTCTCACAGCTCCTAGGTCTCAGCTTTGGAT
The DNA here is from genome assembly GCF_964341445.2 of Mesoplodon mirus. Taxonomy (NCBI): domain Eukaryota; kingdom Metazoa; phylum Chordata; class Mammalia; order Artiodactyla; family Ziphiidae; genus Mesoplodon; species Mesoplodon mirus. The sequence continues at coordinate 43,838,258 of NC_138982.1, read as the reverse complement.
TTGGCCCCGCCTCTGCGTGTAGGTCGCCGGAGGGCGTCTGTTCTTCGCTCAGATAGGACAGGGTTAAAGGAGCAGCCTCTTCGGGGACTCTGGCTCACTCAGGCCAGGAGGGAGGGAGGGGCACGGAGTGCGGGGCGAGCCTGCAGCGGCAGAGGTCGGCGTGACGTTGCACCAGCCCGAGGCGCGCCGTGCGTTCTCCCAGGGAAGCCGCCCCTGGATCCCGGGACCCCGGCAGTGGCGGGCTGCACAGGCTCCCGGAAGGGCGGTGTGGGCAGTGACCTGCGCCCGCACACAGGCCTCCCGGCGGCGGCAGCAGCAGCCCCAGCGTCCCACGCCCGTCACTGGGCTCCGCGCCCTCAGCCGCGACCCGCGCCCGTCCGTGGAGCCCCTCCAAGCAGCGCTCCCAATCCCCTCTCCTCGCGCACCAGGAAACCAAGAGGGAAGAAAAAGTCTCCCGCCTCCCCGGCAGCCCCAGAGTCCCCCCGGACTCCCTCCCGGCCAGCTGTGGCACACCAGCCCCCTTCAGGCTGAGCTCTCGCCACCAGCCCCAGTCCTCTCCCTGCGCTCCGACCGAAGCCCGAGCCCCAGCCTCCAGCACTGCGCGCCCCGGCGGGCGAGCAGACAAGCCCCTCGGGCTGGTGAGCGCCGCCCGGCACCGATCCTCTGTGCGGGAATCTCTCCGCTTTGCCCTACCCAGGTATGTGGGGAGTTTCTTGCCTTTTGGGAGGTCTGGGGTCTTCTGCCAGCGTTCAGTAGGTGTTCTGTAGGAGTTGTTCCACGTGTAGCTGTATTTCTGGTGTATCCGTGGGGAGTAAGGTGATCTCCGCGTCTTACTCTTCCGCCATCTTACCCGGAAGTCTGATTTGTGCTTTTTAAAAGACTACTTTGACTGCGGAGTGTCCTTCTCCGGAGGGATCGAATCAGCGCATGTCCCCGGCGCCGGCTGCCCGGGGGCCGCAGTGTCGCCGCGCCGCGTCTGTGTGTGGTCAGCTCGGCCGGCCCCCACCCCACCCGCCAGCTGCAGCACCTGCTCCCCCCTTGTCTGGTTTTGGTATCTGGGTGATGGTGGCCTCATAGAATGAGTTTGGGAGTGTTCCTCCCTCTGCTATATTTTGGAAGAGTTTGAGAAGGGTTGGTGTTAGCTCTTCTCTAAATGTTTGATAGAATTCGCCTGTGAAGCCATCTGGTCCTGGACTTTTGTTTGTTGGAAGATTTTTAATCACAGTTCCAATTTCAGTGCTTGTGATTGGTCTGTTCATATTTTCTATTTCTTCCTGGTTCAGTCTTGGGAGGTTGTACATTTCTAAGAATTTGTTCATTTCTTCCAGGTTGTCCATTTTATTGGCATAGAGTTGCTTGTATTAATCTCTCATGATCTTTTGTATTTCTGCAGTGTCAATTGTTACTTCCCCTTTTTCATTTCTAATTCTATTGATTTGATTATTCTCCCTTTTTTTCTTTTTTTTTTTTTAAATATTTAAAATATTTATTATATAAAATTACTTTTATAGTTAGAAAACATGAAGAAATAATGACTTGGTAGGCTTTCTTCTCTGTGTTGGTCTGGAAACTGCTGGCAGAGGTACTTGGGGAATGCCCACTGTCAGACTGAAATATAAAGTAACAGTACTAAACACTGTTTTTCCTTTATAGTCCCCTCATGTCAAGAGAGTTGAACTCAGAAGGCCCCTTTTTTTCTTCCTTCCTTTTTTCCTTCTTTCTTTTCTTTAAAAGGTGTCTTTACTCAAAGTTCCTATAGGTGTTGGGTGTGGCTATTTCTGCCAAGTTACATTCCAAATGGTTGAGATGGGGTCTGGACTATAAATAGCATCCTTAAATGATGTTCAAAAAAGAAAACATATGTATACATACTCATATATTCTAAACCATATGTAGCCAACATTGGTTGCTAACACAACAGCCATCTCCCTTTCCTTTTCTTTATCATAGCAGGGCCCCTATTTCACTCCAGAGGTGATTCCTCTCCCATGTGACTCAAGGATAAATCTTGATTGGTGTAAGCCAATCGTGAAACACAATTTCTCTTGCCAGTGATTGTTTTAAACATGGGCATGTGATCTAGTCCTGGACAACATATAATAATGGGCAAATATCTACTGGGAAATGTTGGGAAGCATTCCCTTCACTCTTTTTTTTTTTTTTTTAATTTTTTGCCTTATAACAAATTGAATCAGTTATACATATACATATGTTTCCATATCCCCTCCCTTTTGCGTCTCCCTCCCAGCCTCCCTATCCCACCCCTCCAGGCGGTCACAAGGCACCGAGCTGATCTCCCTGTGCTATGCGGCTGCTTCCCACTAGCTATCTACCTTACGTTTGGTAGTGTATATATGTCCATGCCGCTCTTTCACTTTGTCACAGCTTACCCTTCCCCCTCCCCATATCCTCAAGTCCATTCTCTAGTAGGTCTGTGTCTTTATTCCTGTCTTACCCCTAGGTTCTTCATGACATTTTTTTTTCTTAAATTCCATATATATGTGTTAGCATACCGTATTTGTCTTTCTCTTTCTGACTTACTTCACTCTGTATGACAGACTCTAGGTCTATCCACCTCATTACAAATAGCTCAATTTCATTTCTTTTTATGGCTGAGTAATATTCCATTGTATATATGTGCCACATCTTCTTTATCCATTCATCCGATGATGGACACTTAGGTTGTTTCCATCTCCGGGCTATTGTAAATAGGGCTGCTATGAACATTTTGGTACATGTCTCTTTTTGAATTATGGTTTTCTCAGGGTATATGCCCAGTAGTGGGATTGCTGGGTCATATGGTAGTTCTATTTGTAGTTTTTTAAGGAACCTCCATACTGTTCTCCATAGCGGCTGTACCAATTCACATTCCCACCAGCAGTGCAAGAGTGTTCCCTTTTTTCCACACCCTCTCCAGCATTTATTGTTTCTAGATTTTTTGATGATGGCCATTCTGACTGGTGTGAGATGATATCTCATTGTAGTTTTGATTTGCATTTCTCTAATGAGTAAAGATGTTGAGCATCCTTTCATGTGTTTGTTGGCAGTCTGTATATCTTCTGTGGAGAAATGTCTATTTAGGTCTTCTGCCCATTTTTGGATTGGGTTGTTTGTTTTTTTGTTATTGAGCTGCATGAGCTGCTTATAAATTTTGGAGATTAATCCTTTGTCAGTTGCTTCATTTGCAAATATTTTCTCCCATTCTGAGGGTTGTCTTTTGGTCTTGTTTATGGTTTCCTTTGCTGTGCAAAAGCTTTTAAGTTTCATTAGGTCCCATGTGTTTATTTTTGTCTTTATTTCCATTTCTCTAGGAGGTGGGTCAAAAAGGATCTTGCTGTGATTTATGTCATAGAGTGTTCTGCCTATGTTTTCCTCTAAGAGTTTGATAGTGTCTGGCCTTACATTTAGGTCTTTAATCCGTTTTGAGCTTTTCTTTGTGTATGGTGTTAGGGAGTGATCTAATCTCATACTTTTACATGTCCCTATCCAGTTTTCCCAGCACCACTTATTGAAGAGACTGTCCTTTCTCCACTGTACATTCCTGCCTCCTTTATCAAAGATAAGGTGACCATATGTCCGTGGGTTTAACTCTGGGCTTTCTATCCTGTTCCATTGATCTATCTTTCTGTTTTTGTGCCAGTACCATACTGTCTTGATTACTGTAGCTTTGTAGTATAGTCTGAAGTCAGGGAGCCTGATTCCTCCAGCTCCATTTTTCGTTCTCAAGATTGCTTTGGCTATTCGGGGTCTTTTGTGTTTCCATACAAATTGTGAAATTTTTTGTTCTAGTTCTGTGAAAAATGCCAGTGGTAGTTTGATAGGGATTGCATTGAACCTGTAGATTGCTTTGGGTAGTAGAGTCATTTTCACAATGTTGATTCTTCCAATCCAAGAACATGGTACATCTCTCCATCTATTTTTATCATCTTTAATTTCTTTCATCAGTGTCTTATAATTTTCTGCATACAGGTCTTTTGTCTCCTTAGGTAGGTTTATTCCTAGATATTTTATTCTTTTTGTTGCAATGGTAAATGGGAGTGTTTCCTTGATTTCTCTTTCAGATTTTTCATCATCAGTATATAGGAATGCCAGAGATTTCTGTGCATTAATTTTGTATCCTGCAACTTTACCAAATTCATTGATTAACTCTAGTAGTTTTCTGGTAGCATCTTTAGGATTCTCTATGTATAGTATCATGTCATCTGCAAACAGTGACAGCTTTACTTCTTCTTTTCCAATTTGGATTCCTTTTATTTCCTTTTCTTCTCTGATGGCTGTGGCTAAAACTTCCAAAACTAGGTTGAATAAGAGTGGTGAAAGTGGGCAACCTTGTCTAGTTCCTGATCTTAGTGGAAATGGTTTCAGTTTTTCACCATTGAGGACGATGCTGGCTGTGGGTTTGTCATATATGGCCTTTATTATGTTGAGGAAAGTTCCCTCTATGCCTACTTTCTGCAGGGTTTTTATCATAAATGGGTGTTGAATTTTGTCGAAAGCTTTCTCTGCATCTATTGAGATGATCATATGGTTTTTCTCCTTCAGTTTGTTAATATGGTGTATCACGTTGATTGATTTGCGTATATTGAAGAATCCTTGCATTCCTGGAATAAACCCCACTTGATCATGGTGTATGATCCTTTTAATGTGCTGTTGGATTCTGTTTGCTAGGATTTTGTTGAGGATTTTTGCATCTATGTTCATCAGTGATATTGGCCTGTAGTTTTCTTTCTTTGTGACATCCTTGCCTGGTTTTGGTATCAAGGTGATGGTGGCCTCGTAGAATGAGTTTGGGAGTGTTCCTCCCTCTGCTATATTTTGGAAGAGTTTCAGAAGGACAGGTGTTAGCTCTTCTCTAAATGCTTGATAGAATTCGCCTGTGAAGCCATCTGGTCCTGGGCTTTTGTTTGTTGGAAGATTCTTTATCACAGTTTCAATTTCAGTGCTTGTGATTGGTCTGTTCATATTTTCTATTTCTTCCTGATTCAGTCTCGGCAGGTTGTGCATTTCTAAGAATTTGTCAATTTCTTCCAGGTTGTCCATTTTATTGGCATAGAGTTGCTTATAGTAATCTCTCATGATCTTTTTTATTTCTGTAGTGTCAGTTGTTACTTCTCCTTTTTCATTTCTAATTCTATTGATTTGAGTCTTCTCCCTTTTTTTCTTGATGAGTCTGGCTAATGGTTTATCAATTTTGTTTATCTTCTCAAAGAACCAGCTTTTAGTTTTATTGATCTTTGCTAACGTTTCCTTCATTTCTTTTTCATTTATTTCTGATCTGATTTTTATGATTTCTTTCCTTCTGCTAACTTTGGGATGTTTTTGTTCTTCTTTCTCTAATTGCTTTAGGTGCAAGGTTAGGTTGTTTATTCGAGATGTTTCCTGTTTCTTAAGGTGGGATTGTATTGCTATAAACTTCCCTCTTAGCACTGCTTTTGCTGCATCCCATAGGTTTTGGGTCGTCGTGTCTCCATTGTCATTTGTTTCTAGGTATTTTTTAATTTCCTCTTTGATTTCTTCAGTGATCACTTCGTTATTAAGTAGTGTATTGTTTAGCCTCCATGTGTTTGTATTTTTTACAGCTCTTTTCCTGTAATTGATATCTAGTCTCATAGCATTGTGGTCGGAAAAGATACTTGATACAATTTCAATTTTCTTAAATTTACCAAGGCTTGATTTGTGACCCAAGATATGATCTATCCTGGAGAATGTTCCATGAGCACTTGAGAAAAATGTGTATTCTGTTGTTTTTGGATGGAATGTCCTATAAATATCAATTAAGTCCATCTTGTTTAATGTATCATTTAAAGCTTGTGTTTCCTTATTTATTTTCATTTTGGATGATCTGTCCATTGGTGAAAGTGGGGTGTTAAAGTCCCCTACTATGAGTGTGTTACTGTCGATTTCTCCTTTTATGGCTGTTAGTATTTGCCTTATGTATTGAGGTGCTCC